>NC_092278.1:20719856-20739856 GCF_036320965.1 Panulirus ornatus
GAACTTGAGTGCCACTTGACCAAAGGGGGGTGAACTTGAGTGCCACTTGACCAAAGGGGGGTGAACTTGAGTGCCACTTGACCAAGGTAATAGTGCCATGACCAAGGGGTGAACTTGAGTGCCACTTGACCAAAGGGGGTGAACTTGAGTGCCACTTGACCAAAGGGGGGTGAACTTGAGTGCCACTTGACCAAAGGGGGTGAACTTGAGTGCCACTTGACCAAAGGGGGGTGAACTTGAGTGCCACTTGACCAAAGGGGGTGAACTTGAGTGCCACTTGACCAAAGGGGGTGAACTTGAGTGCCACTTGACCAAAGGGTGAACTTGAGTGCCACTTGACCAAAGGGGGTGAACTTGAGTGCCACTTGACCAAAGGGGGTGAACTTGAGTGCCACTTGAACAAGGCACTTAAGGGTTAGAAACCTCCATTTCAAGTCTCCAGCTAAATATATATATATATATATATATATATATATATATATATATATATATATATATATAAGTTACACTTGGAGGTGCGATAAATGGTACACTTAAGTACCGTCATCTGAAGCAGCGGTACAGACAGTAATCCCTTGAAACTCGACGGTACGACTCTTGAAACTCGACGGTACGACTCTTTAACTCAACGGTACGACCCTCAAACTCGACGGTACGACTCTTGAAACTCGACGGTATACGACCCTCAAACTCGACGGTACGACTCTTGAAACTCGACGGTATACGACCCTCGAACTCGACTGTACGACCCTCGAACTCGACGGTACGACTCTTGAAACTCGACGGTACGACCCTAGAACTCAACGGTACAACCCTCGAACTCGACGGTACGACCCTGAAACTTGACGGTACGACCCTGAAACTCGACGGTACGACCCACTGGTATAACGCCCTGGCCTTCGTGACCTGACCAGCCCCGTCATAGCAAAGGGTCGTTCGTCCATGGTCAAGAGTGTGTTGTTGTACCGTCGTGCACCAGGGTGTCGTTGTACCGTCGTGCACCAGGGTGTCGTTGTACCGTCGTGCACCAGGGTGTCATTGTACCGTCGTGCACCAGGGTGTCGTTGTACCGTCGTGCACCAGGGTGTCGTCGTACCGTCGTGCACCAGGGTGTCGTTGTACCGTCGTGCACCAGGGTGTCGTTGCACCGTCGTGCAACAGGGTGTCGTTGTACCGTCATGCACCAGGGTGTCGTACCGTCGGTGCACCAGGGTGTTGTACCGTCGTGCACCAGGGTGTCGTTGTACCGTCGTGCACCAGGGTGTTTGTACCGTCGTGCACCAGGGTGTCGTTGTACCGTCGTGCACCAGGGTGTCGTTGTACCGTCGTGCACCAGGGTGTTGTTGTACCGTCGTGCACCAGGGTGTCGTTGTACCGTCGTGCACCAGGGTGTTTGTACCGTCGTGCACCAGGGTGTCGTTGTACCGTCGTGCACCAGTGTCGTACCGTCGTGCACCAGGGTGTCGTCGAACCGTCGTGCACCAGGGTGTCGTCGTACCGTCGTGCACCAGGGTGTCGTCGTACCGTCGTGCACCAGGGTGTCGTTGTACCGTCGTGCACCAGGGTGTCGTTGTGCCCAAGAAGGAAGGGGGGTCAAGGTTCGACCCCATGATCTGTGGTAGTGTGGCACAGGTCCCACACCACACCACAGTAAATTTGCATACCCGGGTCAAGGGGTCAGGCCGGGGTCAAATTGTGCCTTCCTTTGATGATGGATCGTGTGTGTGTGTGTGTGTGTGTGTGTGTGCTCCCCCCACGTACCGTTTTCTCCAACACAAGCCGGCTGTTAAAATCTATAACCCTTTCGTCATAATCGTTGATGAAATGTTAACTTTTGTTAACTTTAACACTTCAAGTTTTACATATATATATATATATATATATATATATATATATATATATATATATATATATATATATATATATATATATATTTTTTTTTTTTTTTTTTTTTTTTTTCTAAATGTGACGCTCCGGTGTGATGGTACATTGTGACGCTGCGATGTTACAGCACAATGTGACGGTACACTGATCCCGATAATACAACCCGGAATTGATAACTTTCTTGTCCGAGAGATATAAATTGGAAAATTCGGGCTTATTTTCAAATAGGATTCCCTTCCTTGACCCCATATTTTTTTAAAATTAGGTTTTAATTGGTATATTTACCCTCAGTATGATCATACATGGATGATATACACCATATATACATTCCATCATCCACATTCATCATACAGGGAAAGCAGGTCGTTAAATACGGCTTACGGAAAAGTGAGAATCGCCATTAATTCCTATACTTTGGCAGAGTCTGTTAGAAAAAAAATATTACGACCCTTGCATAATATAGGAACGCACATTGGTATTACTGAAGTCATTAATTTCTGATCGGATTCGACACTTGTTATTAATATTTAAGCACATTTTGTATACCCTGGAAGCTATTGGCTAATTGTTGTTTACACTATGATATATTGTGTTGTTTGCCCGACGCAAACAGCCTCGTTAAACAGTCTTAGGAAAGCGTTGTCTTGTTGTCCCGTATGTGGGACGCTGCCTGGCGGGATTTGAATGGAAATGCTCCATTTCCTGAACAGATAATAAGGTTATAACAAATTATTTGATCACATGCTGGCCGAGGTCAGCCTCGCAGGCGGACCTGACCTTCCTCTGGCCGGTTGAGGTCAGAGGTCAAAGAAAACCTGGATTGCTTCCTGGAAGGGTCATAAGGTCTCTGGGGTGGAGTGACCTTTCACCTAGATTATTGAAGGTCATGGTTTCGTAGAGGTGTAATAGAGGTGACCTTTCCCATGTGAGTGGAGGGGCTGAATGATGATGAGTTTACATGAGTTTACGTGATGAGTTTACATGAGTTTACATGATGAGTTTACATGAGGAAGACAGACCACAAGAGGCTCGATTGGCCCACGACTGGGTCGTCCTGTAAAGGTCATGGGACACCCCCACCCCCCCTTCCCCCACCCCATCACCTTTTTAAAGGTCAGAGGTCACGAGAGGGAAATGTAACGCCCCCATCACCTCGTTTAAGGCCAAGGGCCACTGGGGCTGAATGACTGACCCCCCCACCTTCCCCCCCCCTTCCTCGACCTCCCCCTTTTGCTTGTCAAGGTCACGAGGATCGCCCGGGGCCAAGGGAGTTAGGGGGGAACCAGACAGCCACTGAAGTTTTGCATATTTTCTCCCAGGCCGGTGACTGCCCAGAGAGAGAGAGAGAGAGAGAGAGAGAGAGAGAGAGAGAGAGAGGGAGAGAGGGAGGGAGTGAGTGAGCGTGAGTAAGTGAGAGCAGATCAGAGCCGGTGAGTGTGTCAACACACTCGGCCTCTCCCCCTCGTTCATTCAAACACTTGACTCCGCAGATGCGTTGTTTACACTTCAAATGGAATTTTGAATTTTGAAAGAGAAGTCTCTCTCTCTCTCTCTCTCCCTCTCTCTCTCTCTCTCTCTCTCTCTCTCTCTCTCTCTCTCTCTCTCTCTCTCTCTCTAGCGAACTGACCTTCATTGAACTTTTTTTCTCTTTTTCTCCCCTATATAGTGAATATGATTAATGATCAGAGGAGAGAAAAGGGAGAGAGAGTGTGTGTGTGTGTGTGTGTGTGTGTGTGTATGAAGACATGGTTGGTAAAGAGACGTGAGAAGATGGGCAGCATTAGAGAGAGAGAGAGAGAGAGAGAGAGAGAGAGAGAGAGAGAGAGAGACCGACAGACAGACAGACAGACAGACAGACAGACAGACAGACAGAGAGATTAAAGAAAGATAATCGTGTACCACTGTGCTCAAGGGGTTGTACAGTACCGTCGTGCTCAAGGGTCGTGTACCGTCGTGCTCAAGGGTTGTGCACCGTCGTGCTCAAGGGTTGTGTACCGTCGTGCTCAAGGGTTGTGTACCGTCGTGCTCCTGGAGGGCTGAAAATATATATATATATATATATATATATATATATATATATATATATATATATATATATATATATATATATATCTTTCAAACTATTCGCCATTTCCCGCATTAGCGAGGTAGCGTTAAGAACAGAGGACTGGGCCTTTGAGGGAATACCCTAACCTGGCCGAATTCTCTGTTCCTTCTTTTGGAAAATTAAAAGAAAAAAAAAAAAGAGAGGGGAGGATTTCCAGCCCCCCGCTCCCTCCCCTTTTAGTCGCCTTCTACGACACGCAGGGAATACGTGGGAAGTATTCTTTCTCCCCTATCCCCAGGGATAATATATATATATATATATATATATATATATATATATATATATATATATATATATATATATATTATATATATATATATATATATGTATATATATATATATCGGTTCCTTAAAACCGAAATTCTCTTATGAATCACAGAATTACCTGCACCACGCCTCACAGACGACGTGTTACATGTCAGCGAACAAGCCTCCCTTCCCCCCAACGACAAAGAATGTTCATGAACTATATAAACTTCTGTATATAGTTTCATGTAGTTTCGTGTGAAAGTTAAGTAATTATAAACTTTGACTTGCCTGGTATATGTTCTCTTGAGTAATGTAATTCATTCCCAGAGCGAAGTTGAATCAGAGAGTAATGTATCTTTTTCGATTATCTTTAAGAGATTATATACAAAAAGATGACTCTTCCGGTATTATATGAATTATCTGTATGGTATTCGATGTGGTTGTTAGAAAAAGGGACTCCGTGTTGATCTTATATATATATATATATATATATATATATATATATATATATATATAGAGAGAGAGAGAGAGAGAGAGAGAGAGAGAGAGAGAAGCGGTGCCTGACAATATGTAATTAATCTTTTTATCACGAGGGTTTAATGAAGATAGCTCACACACACACACACACACACACACACACACACACACACACACACACACACACACACACACACACACACACACACACCATCCCTTCCCCTCACTGGCTCCTCAACATTATTGAAGACTTAATCACCCGTAATCAAGCGTCCAGTCCGTTGAATTAGTGTCGGAAAAGTTAAGAGCCATTTGCGCTACACTAATTCTGTTGCGCCTCAGTCTTAATTAGTCCTGGAATAATTCAGAATGTTGGGGCACAAATGATTATGTTAAATACATTAAATCCCCCGCACTTGACACTTGGATTACGGTTTATGTTCAATATATTGTGTGAAGCTTGAGGTATGTAGAGAGGGCCAGGTCGTACGTACTGGACGCGACGGAGTCAGTCGGAGTTTGTTGTGGTCAGTCGGGGTCTATTGTTGTCTGTCGAAGGCTGTCGGAACCTGTCGGAACCTGTCGAAGGCTGTCGAAGCCTGTCGAAGCCTGTCGGAGCCTGTCGGAGTCTGTCGGAGCCTGTCGAAGTCTGTCAGAGCCTGTCGAAGTCTGTCGGAGCCAGTCGAAGGCTGTCGGAGCCTGTCGGAGTCTTCCCAAGCCTGTCGAAGTATTTCGGAAACGATCAAGAGTCTTTCAGAGCTTAACGGATCCCTGTCGGAGCTCTACAGAGTCTGTGGGGAAGCATTCCAAGCCTCTCGGAGGTTGTCGCAGCCAGCCTCATGGTCCAGCTCCTCCCCTACACCCGGTCTCTTAGTTTAATCCCCTCCGGACATCAGTCTTTCCCAGTCCTCCCACACACCACGACCATTATATTATCTCTCTCTCTCTCTCTCTCTCTCTCTCTCTCTCTCTCTCTCTCTCTCTCTCTCTCTCTCTCTCTCTCCATCCCTCCTACACACCTAGAGTTCCCCTATACCCCCTCTCCCTCCTCTGTACAAGATCCCCCTTTAACCACTGCCGTACGTGGTGTTTTGTCTGCAGTTAGCCCCACTTCTGTGGAAGGCCTTTCCAGTCCTACCTCAATATACCAATCCTCGACCCCTTCAAGCCACTCCTCTACTGACCCTGACACGCACTAACCCCCCCAGCCCAAGCCCTGTCTCCAAGACCCCCAGCTCACACCCCTGTCGAACTCCTGCTACCCTTCCTCCCTCTCTGTGTCTCCCCCAAGGACACATCCGTTGTGATTCCAGTATTAATCCCTTCGTCCTCAAGACGTAACCCCCCTAATCCTCTCTCTCTCTCTCTCTCTCTCTCTCTCTCTCTCTCTCTCTCTCTCTCTCTCTCTCTCTCTCTCTCTCTCTCTCTCTCTCTCACCGAAGGCAACCCAGCACAGGTGTTTCTGATGACAATAGTAGTATTAAAGTCACGGACCACCTGCGTGACACAGTCCTGGGCAACTTTAACTCCCATTGCGACCAAACAATGTGGAAAGAGATTAATTATCTTGATTGCAGACGGTAATTGCAATATGGTCCACAGAGGCAATTACATAAACGCCAAACACAACCTTGTTTTACGAGAACGCTCGACAATGAGTCGAGGGCTTAGGGACCATCGAAAAAGGTGACGAAACGTAAAGAAATAAGACATTTAGAGATGATGGGAAGTGATGGGGTGAATGAAGAGAATGGGAGAATAGAAGAAAACGTTTGCTCTACGCAGAGAACGGGATGAGAAGAACAGAAGAAGTGATATTAAGAAACGTGGTATACAGAAAACGTTTGCTCTACGCAGAGAACGGGATGAGAAGAACAGAAGAAGTAATATTAAGAAACGTGGTATACAGAAATTGTTATACGATATATTTGTGGCAAAGATCTGTTCTAAAACTAGTGTGTGTATTAAAAATCGTGTATTGGGACCATTTTCTTTAGGTATCTCCCATAAATACGACTAAACATTTATCTTATTATTATCATTATTGTCTATTATTTTCACTATCTTCCTCAGCTAACTATCTATCCCTCCATCTATCTGTCTATCTATCTGATAGATAATCACTATGAGACCGAAGTGGCCACAAGTCCCATTCTTTATCATTAACCTCAATTAACTGTTGAGGATCCGTAATTAATATCTATCTATAGAGGGGTCATCATAGCGATCACAGAACACTTCATTCGCCCGTTACGTGTAGAAAAACAATAGGTTTTCTGCTTTCAGAGACTTAAAGATATAAATGTGTCCCCAGACCATTGTCTTTGACAAAGCTCTTCAATTAAGAATGATTTTGAGTCATTAGAGCCAGTGGTTAATCACGTAATAAAGTTTTCATGGACTGGGTTCTACCATATACTAGTAAATACAGTCTAGGGAAATGTATATCTAGGTATCTTTTAAATCCCAGAGGTGAATAAAGAACTTTATGGGAAAGTAGGATAATTTTTTTTTATTTCAAAATATAACATATTTGATAACACGAGAGGAATGCAAATACAGTAACACGTAACTCAATTTGTTCTTTTGCCAATATATATATATATATATATATATATATATATATATATATATATATATATATATATATATATATATATATATATATATATTAGGATGACTAGTCACACACGTCATTAAATAATGGATTATCCAAAATATATATATTTTTTCCAAAGTATACATAATACTTTCAGTATTTCCCATTCCCACATTACTCCATCAGTTTACAAGTGTAAACCCTCGAGTTTACACACACACACACACACACACACACTCTCACACACTCACACGCACACACACGAACGCTAACAATCACAGAAAAATATGTGAGCAAAGTAAATATGTTACCTAGAGTGTTCTGCTTCCACCCATCCAATTGTCGTAATGTTGGACATTTACAATTGGGATGTGTAAGAACACCACACATGACAATTTGCTGGATATATCATGATTTTTACGGGGGTATGATACAGCTGAGCTTCTTACCGTAGAAAACGTGATTTTCCGGTTCAAAGAAAATGAGAGGCAATGGAAGGGAGACTGAAGCAAAAAAAAATTGCGGGTATGAGTGAAGACCTGCCTCTCGTTTTCTTTCAAGCAATGTTCCTTGGGTCACCGCTGGATACAAAGAAGTCATTGTCTCTCTGATGGACTTTTTGAGTTTGATAGACTCGCTTATCGTCCACAAGGGTACAGCTGTATCAGACAAGTATGTAGTTATCTGTGGAATACAGTTCTCCGTTTCCCAGCAGTGTGTGGGGCGTCGTATATCTTGATGTAAAGGAGTGGTAGGAGTCTTCTTGGACGAAGTACATTTTGGATTGTAAATGATTGGGAAAGAGGGGTCAAATGGGTAGGTGGTTAGATGTCATATGGGCTGGTTGATTAAGGATTGGGAAATGAGGTTAATTGGGCAGATGATTAGAAGTCATATGTCCAGCTC
This sequence comes from Panulirus ornatus, assembly GCF_036320965.1. Classification (NCBI taxonomy): domain Eukaryota; kingdom Metazoa; phylum Arthropoda; class Malacostraca; order Decapoda; family Palinuridae; genus Panulirus; species Panulirus ornatus. The sequence goes on from NC_092278.1 coordinate 20,728,079, forward strand.
GTTAGGGGAGGTCTTGTTATTAATTAATATCAGGTTTGCAGACACTGGTTATTAGAGGTTATTGAGTTAGGTCGTCGAAGGTCATGTAAATAGGTCATAAAAAGGTCATAGAGACAGATCACCAGAGGTTATATAGACAGGTCATAGCAAAGGTTAGATGTTATATGATAGACAGGTCATAATAGGTGATAGGCAAGGTCACCAGAGGTTATATAGTAGACAGGTCACCAGAGGTCACAGAAATGGGTAACTTTTCGTTCGTGTTAACGCTGGACCTGTTCAAACCTTTGGTCACACTAACTGACATAGAGAGAAGGCAGCATAGAAATGCCTTCTATCACTTAAATCCAACTATTTCTATAGAATATAACATCAGCTGTAGTCTTATAGGAAGCCTTATATATCTGTACCCGAATTATAATATATATATATATATATATATATATATATATATATATATATATATATATATATATATATATATATATATATATATATGAAATAGGTCGTCATTATCAGGTGAGGGACAAGAAGGTCTATGTGAGTTCATGATGAGTCAGTGTCAGGTGGGGATGAGTCAGTATCAGGTGAAGGGAAGGAGGGTCCAAGTGAGGATGGAGGGCAGCAGGAGCAGCAGCAGCAGCAGCTTCGTCTCTCCGTTGGCCGAGTTGTCGTGTTGCATGGCCGCGGGTGGGTCACCTGCACGGGCGACACGACTCCTTACTCACCGCTACCTTACTCATCACTACTCACCACTACCTTACTCATCACTACTCACCACTACCTTACTCATCACTACTCAATCACTATTTTACTCACTACTACATTACTCCACTATTTTACCCACCATTACCTTACTCATCACTACTTTACTCATCACTGCTTTACTTATCACTACTTTACTCACTGCTACATTACTCATCACTACTTTACTCACTTCCTTATTCACCATTACCTTACTCATAACAACTTTACTCACCACTACCTTACCCATCTCTACTTTACTCACCACTACCTTACTCATCACTACTTTACTCACCACTACCTTACTCATCACTGCTTTACTCATCACTACTTTGCTCATCACTACTCACCACTACTTTACTCACCACTAACTATATATATATATATATATATATATATATATATATATATATATATATATATATATATATGCATTTTATTATACATCTGTTTCGTTACATATCTGTGACTGTCGCTGTCTGCCTATATACTTACCTGTCTATCTATCCGTCTGTCAAAATGTCTTATCTATTAATCTATATATCCATTTGACTGTCTATTAGTTTGTGTCTATCCAACTCTCAGTCTGTCTATCTATCTATCTATCCATTCATTCATCTGTGTATCTCTTCATCTATCCATCCTTTCATCTGTCTCTATACCCACCTCTCTATCTATTTATCTATCCATTCATCTGTCATCTGTCTCTATACCCACCTCTCTATCTATCTATCTATCCATTCATCTGTCATCTGTCTATACCCACCTCTCTATCTATCTATCTATCCATTCATCTGTCATCTGTCTCTATACCCACCTCTTCATCTATCTATCTGTCTATGTATGTATGTATTATGTATGTATGTATGTATGCATGTATCTATCTATCTATATATCTATCTATCTATCTATCTATCTATCCCTCCGTGCGCACCTTGTATGACGTGGACGAGGACGCTGTCAGGCCGCCCTGTCGACGGCCAGCAGGAATAGTTGCCTGAGTCAGCGGTCGTGGCGTCACCCACCGTCACGACGCTGCTCGTGGTGACGTTGGTGACACGCGTCACCACGCTGACCCTGCCCCCAGCGTCACGGTCCACCAGGCGGTCGTCCTGGTACCACAGCACCAAGCCTGGGGGGGGGGGAAGATTGGTGACCTTTTAGGGGGAGGGGTAAGATTGGTGACCCTTTAGAGGGTAAGATTGGTGACCTATAGGGGGTAGGATTAGTGACCTTGGGGGGGTAAGATTGGTGACCCTTTAGGGGGTAGGATTGGTGACCCTTGGGGGGAAAATTAGTGACCTTTTGGGGGTTAAGATTGGTGACCCTTGGGGGAAGATTAGTGACCTTGGGGGTAAGATTGGTGACCCTTGGGGAAGATTAGTGACCTTTTGGGGGGGTAAGGTTGGTGACCCTTTAGAGGGTAAGATTGGTGACCCTTGGGGGGAAAATTAGTGACCTTTTGGGGGTTAAGATTGGTGACCCTTGGGGGGAAGATTAGTGACCTTTTGGGGGTAAGGTTGGTGACCCTTGGGGGGAAGATTAGTGACCTTTTGGAGGGTAAGGTTGGTGACCCTTTAGGGGGAAGATTGGTGACCCTTTGGGGGTAAGATTGGTGACCTTTTGAAGGGTAAGGTTGGTGACCTTGGGGGCGGTAAGATGATGAACTTTTATGAGGGGTAAGATTGGTGACCCTTTAGGGGGTAAGATTTGTGACCTTTTAGGGGGTAAGATTTGTGACCTTTTAGGGGGTAAGATTAGTGACCCTTTAGGATGGAGGGGAGGTAAGATTGGTGACCTTTTAGGGGGTAAGATTGGTGACCCTTTAGGGGTGAGAGGGGGTAAGATTGGTGACCCTTTAGGGGGGAGGGGCTAAGATTGGTGACCCATTAGGGGTGAGAGGGTGGGGGGGGTAAGATTGGTGACCTTTTGGGGGGAGTAAGATTGGTGACAGATAGACAGACAGACAACCCCCCCCCCCTCCCCCCCTTCCCTTGCCAACGGAGTCCTCTTGCATTAATGACCTTGTTACGTTTGCGCCCTCCCTTCCCTCCACCTCCACTTCCCTCCCTCCCTCCTCCCTCGTCAGGCTGCGCTGGAGAGTAAATGAAGAACACGTGCGCTTGTTCACCCTGGCCGAGAGAGAGAGAGAGAGAGAGAGAGAGAGAGAGAGAGAGAGAGAGAGAGAGAGAGAGAGAGAGAGAGAGCGTGGACTCACCTGGGATTAAAAGCTCCTCCCTGACCACACACTCCAGCCTCACGGTGCTCCCTGCCTGCACGTAGAGGGTTTCTTTCCCCAGGATGGTGGCCTGCGCCTCTGTGGTGTGTGTGTGTTGGTGGGGGGGAGAAAGGCGAAGAACACTCAGACATCTGTCTATCAGTCTGTCTATCTCTATCTATCTATATATATCTATCTATCTATCTATCTGTGTCTATCCATCTCTCTATGTGTCACTATCTATTTATCCATCTCTCTATGTCTACCCATCTATTTATCCATCTCTCTATGTCTACCCATCTGTTTATCCATCTCTCTATGTCTCCCCATCTATTTATCCATCTCTCTATGTCTACCCATCTATTTATCCATCTCTCTATATGTCTACCCATCTATTTATCCATCTCTCTGTCTACCCATCTATTTATCCATCTCTCTACGTCTACCCATCTATTTATCCATCTCTATGTCTACCCATCTATTTATCCATCTCTTTATGTCTCCCTATCTATTTATCCATCTCTCTATGTCTCCACGTTTATTTATCCATCTCTCTATGTCTACCCATCTATTTATCCATCTCTCTATGTCTACCCATCTATTTATCCATGTATCTATCCATCTGTCTATCTCTCTATTCATCTGTGTATCCACGTACTCACCTATTCCATCTCTCTATGTCTACCCATCTATTTATTCATGTATCTATCCATCTGTCTATCTCTCTATCCATCTGTCTATCCACGTACTCACCTATTCCATCTCTCTATGTCTACCCATCTATTTATTCATGTATCTTTCCATCTGTCTATCCACGTACTCACCTATTCCATCTCTCTATGTCTACCCATCTATTTATTCATGTATCTATCCATCTGTCTATCTCTCTATCCATCTGTGTATCCACGTACTCACCTATCACAGTCAGGGTGTAGCGGGTGGCTAGGGGCGGCTGGGTGTTGACCTGGCAGGTGTAAGGTCCCGCGTCCCTGGGTTGAGTGTACCTAATCCTCAGGGTCCAGGACTCGCCCCGGTGGGTCACACTCACGCGTGAGTCCGATGAGAAGGTCACCGGGCCGGAGCTGAGCACGTGCAGGTCACGACCTCTGATCCACGACACCTGCACGTGGGTCAAGACGCGTCAGGAACACGGTGTGGCAAGGGTGTTCTCTGCTGCCTAGCTCGCCCACCCACCCACCCACCAACCCACCTCTGTCTGTTCCTCACCTCACCCACCTGTCTGTTGCTCACTTCACTCTGTTGCTCACCCAACGCACCTGTCTGTTGCTCACCTCACCCACCTGTCTGTTGCCCACCTCACCCACTTGGCTGTTGCCCACCACACCCACATATCTGTTGCCCACCTCACCCACTTGTCTGTTGCTCAGCCCACCCACCTGTCTGTTGCCCACCCCACCCAGTTGTCTGTTGCCCAGCCCACCCACCTGTCTGTTGCTTAGCCTACCCATTTGCCTAGCCCACCCAGTTGTCTGTTGCTCACCCCACCCCCCTGTCTATTACCCACTCCACCCACCTGTCTGTTACCCACTCCACCCACCTGTCTGTTGCTCACCCCACCCCCCTGTCTATTACCCACTCCACCCACCTGTCTGTTACCCACTCCACCCACCTGTCTGTTGCTCACCCCACCCACGTGTCTGTTACCCACTCCACCCACCTGTCTGTTGCCCAGCCCACCCACCTGTCTGTTGCCCAGGTGCCGGACGATACAGGTGAGTGCAGCAGCCTGGCCTGCGCGGGTAGTGACGTGGGTGGCAGGAGGGGGTAGAAGGTGGGGCCCACTGGGGGGGCTGGTCGCGGGGTCGTGGTGGGGGTCGTGCCTCACCCCACTGTCTGCCACGACGACAGAACTCCCGTCCACCACTGCAAAGGAAAGGAAAAACGACCTTAATGCCTCTGTCCATATGGTCTATTATGAAGGGTGGGCAGATAGCCCTCCCACCATGACCTCCATGGGAACCAGAGAATCCTGCTGACGTCATGAGGTCATGACCCGGCTGGGGTATTGGGAGGGAGGTCACAAATCACAGGGTCACGACTCACTACTCCAGGGATGAATGGTGTTTAGGGGTCATAGCCAGGTCACCTGGTGCTTAACTTAGAGGTCATACAAGTCAGGTCACTTGCCAGGTCAGGTCACGCAAATTAGTCACGAAAGACAGGTCATCGTCATCTGGTACGCGAGTTAGAGGTCACACAGGTCAGGGGTCACCTGGTATGAAACTTAGAGGTCAAGCAGGTCTGGTTGCCTTGTATACAACATACCCAGGTCAGGTCAGGTCAGCCGGTACATAAGAGAAGTGAGGTCAAGTGCAATACCCAGCCCTCTGGACCAGACAGAAATGGATCCTTTTAAAATCCTTAAGACCAGAAAAAGCTAAAGGAACCCCATCCTTGGATTCTATCCTGACCATCGTTCCTTTAGCTTTATGGTTCGAGCCAAATATATATATATTTTTTTTCCCTTTCTGTCAATACTGTAGACGAGGGGAGGCCATGTATCCATCCCCTGTGAGCAATATATCACGTAGAGGTATTTTGTTATACGTTTGTATATGAATATGTCTTGGAGGTTGGGTTATTTTAGATAGGGCCACGAAAGGCAATATCTATCCATCTATCTCTCTCTCTCTCTCTCTCTCTCTCTCTCTCTCTCTCTCTCTCTCTCTATATATATATATATATATATATATATATATATATATATATATATATATATATATGCAAAATAAAATACGATTAACGCTATTTTACGCTTCAATCAGTGTTAGTTACAGGACGTAATGAGGTGACCTGCTTTGCAAAAGGTCATCAAAACAAAATATTCAGCACACACTTATATACTTGTTTCAAAGCTTTACGGTATATTTCACAGATATACGTGAGTTTTTTTCTCATCATTTATGTTCACTGTCGCCGTTTTGCAATATATATATATATATATATATATATATATATATATATATATATATATATGGAGGCACTTGACATGGGAGACGTGAATGGAAACTCTACTAAAGGACGTGGACGAGGTGCTGGGTGGAGAGCGCGCTGGAGGACGGGTTCGGCAAATGAGGAAGAAGACCGATTTCGACGATGAAGGCCTGCACTGTGGCTGAGAGATTGACTTGAGGAGGCAGAAGTGATATTGTGACAGTGATTGTGTCAGCGTCGCGTCGCCTCGCCGCAGTGTATCGAGACAGACTTCCCCAGAACTTTTAAAGGGGAAGTTAATGTTTATAGTTGTGTTAATGGAGTGATAGTTTTCATGCATGGTGTTTTTGACAAGAAAATAGTGAAGTTGGAGAAAAATGTAGCTTAGACATTGAAGCTTACTGACACAGTGGTGAAATTGATGAGAACTGCTATTGACGTTTGTGTGAATAAATTGTACATTTCCTTTTCCATAGCCAGAGGTTGAACCATTATGTGACATTCATTCATTTTTTTTTTTTTTCATTCATTTCAAGCTAAAAGTTTGTTTCTAAATTGTTCTTACATTTTTCATATGTATATATATGTATGTGTGTGTGTGTGTGTGTATGTGCATATGTGTGTGTGTGTGTGTGTGTGTGTATATGTATATATATATGTATATTGTCCCTGGGGATGGGGGTGAAAGAATGCTTCCCACGTGTTCCTCGCGTGTCGTAGAAAGCGACTAGAGGGGACGGGAGCGGGGGGCCGGAAATCCTCCCCTCCTTGTATTAACTTTCTAAAATGGGAAACAGAAGAAGGAGTCACGCGGGGAGTGATCATCCTCCTCGAAGGCTCAGAGTGGGGTGCCTAAATGTGTGTGGATGTAACCAAGATGTGAAAAAAGGAGAGATAGGTAGTATGTTTGAGGAAAGGAACCTGGATGTTTTGGCTCTGAGTGAAACGAAGCTCAAGGGTAAAGGGGAAGAGTGGTTTGGAAATGTCTGGGGAGTGAAGTCAGGGGTTAGTGAGAGGACAAGAGCAAGGGAAGGAGTAGCAATACTCCTGAAACAGGAGTTGTGGGAGTATGTGATAGAATGTAAGAAAGTAAATTCTCGATTAATATGGGTAAAATTGAAAGTTGATGGAGAGAGGTGGGTGATTATTGGTGCATATGCACCTGGGCATGAGAAGAAAGATCATGAGAGGCAAGTGTTTTGGGAGCAGCTAAATGAGTGTGTTAGCGGTTTTGATGCACGAGACCGGGTTATAGTGATGGGTGATTTGAATGCAAAGGTGAGTAATGTGGCAGTTGAGGGAATAATTGGTATGCATGGGGTGTTCAGTGTTGTAAATGGAAATGGTGAAGAGCTTGTAGATTTATGTGCTGAAAAAGGACTGATGATTGGGAATACCTGGTTTAAAAAGCGAGATATACATAAGTATACTTATGTAAGTAGGAGAGATGGCCAGAGAGCGTTATTGGATTACGTGTTAATTGACAGGCGTGCGAAAGAGAGACTTTTGGATGTTAATGTGCTGAGAGGTGCAACTGGAGGGATGTCTGATCATTATCTTGTGGAGGCTAAGGTGAAGATTAGTATGGGTTTTCAGAAAAGAGGAGTGAATGTTGGGGTGAAGAAGGTGGTGAGAGTAAGTGAGCTTGGGAAGGAGACCTGTGTGGGGAAGTACCAGGAGAGACTGTGTACAGAATGGAAAAAGGTGAGAACAATGGAAGTAAGGGGAGTCGGGGAGGAATGGGATGTATTTAGGGAATCAGTGATGGATTGCGCAAAAGATGCTTGTGGCATGAGAAGAGTGGGAGGTGGGCTGTTTAGAAAGGGTAGTGTGTGGTGGGATGAAGAAGTAAGAGTATTAGTGAAAGAGAAGAGAGAGGCATTTGGACGATTTTTGCAGGGAAAAAATGCAATTGAGTGGGAGAAGTATAAAAGAAAGAGACAGGAGGTCAAGAGAAAGGTGCAAGAGGTGAAAAAAAGGGCAAATGAGAGTTGGGGTGAGAGACTATCAGTAAATTTTAGGGAGAATAAAAAGATGTTCTGGAAGGAGGTAAATAGGGTGCGTAAGACAAGGGAGCAAATGGGAACTTCAGTGAAGGGCGTAAATGGGGAGGTGATAACAAGTAGCGGTGATGTGAGAAGGAGATGGAATGAGTATTTTGAAGGTTTGTTGAATGTGTCTGATGACAGAGTGGCAGATATAGGGTGTTTTGGTCGAGGTGGTGTGCAAAGTGAGAGGGTTAGGGAAAATGATTTGGTAAACAGAGAAGAGGTAGTAAAAGCTTTGCGGAAGATGAAAGCCGGCAAGGCAGCAGGTTTGGATGGTATTGCAGTGGAATTTATTAAGAAAGGGGGTGACTGTATTGTTGACTGGTTGGTAAGGTTATTTAATGTATGTATGACTCATGGTGAGGTGCCTGAGGATTGGCGGAATGCGTGCATAGTGCCATTGTACAAAGGCAAAGGGGATAAGAGTGAGTGCTCAAATTACAGAGGTATAAGTTTGTTGAGTATTCCTGGTAAATTATATGGGAGGGTATTGATTGAGAGGGTGAAGGCATGTACAGAGCATCAGATTGGGGAAGAGCAGTGCGGTTTCAGAAGTGGTAGAGGATGTGTGGATCAGGTGTTTGCTTTGAAGAATGTATGTGAGAAATACTTAGAAAAGCAAAGGGATTTGTATGTAGCATTTATGGATCTGGAGAAGGCATATGATAGAGTTGATAGAGATGCTCTGTGGAAGGTATTAAGAATATATGGTGTGGGAGGCAAGTTGTTAGAAGCAGTGAAAAGTTTTTATCGAGGATGTAAGGCATGTGTACGTGTAGGAAGAGAGGAAAGTGATTGGTTCTCAGTGAATGTAGGTTTGCGGCAGGGGTGTGTGATGTCTCCATGGTTGTTTAATTTGTTTATGGATGGGGTTGTAAAGGAGGTAAATGCAAGAGTCCTGGAAAGAGGGGCAAGTATGAAGTCTGTTGGGGATGAGAGAGCTTGGGAAGTGAGTCAATTGTTGTTCGCTGATGATACAGCGCTGGTGGCTGATTCATGTGAGAAACTGCAGAAGCTGGTGACTGAGTTTGGTAAAGTGTGTGGAAGAAGAAAGTTGAGAGTAAATGTGAATAAGAGCAAGGTTATTAGGTACAGTAGGGGTGAGGGTCAAGTCAATTGGGAGGTGAGTTTGAATGGAGAAAAACTGGAGGAAGTGAAGTGTTTTAGATATCTGGGAGTGGATCTGTCAGCGGATGGAACCATGGAAGCGGAAGTGGATCATAGGGTGGGGGAGGGGGCGAAAATTTTGGGAGCCTTGAAAAATGTGTGGAAGTCGAGAACATTATCTCGGAAAGCAAAAATGGGTATGTTTGAGGGAATAGTGGTACCAACAATGCTGTATGGTTGCGAGGCGTGGGCTATGGATAGAGATGTGCGCAGGAGGATGGATGTGCTGGAAATGAGATGTTTGAGGACAATGTGTGGTGTGAGGTGGTTTGAGCGAGTAAGTAACGTAAGGGTAAGAGAGATGTGTGGAAATAAAAAAGAGCGTGGTTGAGAGAGCAGAAGAGGGTGTTTTGAAATGGTTTGGGCACATGGAGAGAATGAGTGAGGAGAGATTGACCAAGAGGATATATGTGTCGGAGGTGGAGGGAACGAGGAGAAGAGGGAGACCAAATTGGAGGTGGAAAGATGGAGTGAAAAAGATTTTGTGTGATCGGGGCCTGAACATGCAGGAGGGTGAAAGGAGGGCAAGAAATAGAGTGAATTGGAGTCATGTGGTATACAGGGGTTGACGTGCTGTCAGTGGATTGAAGCAAGGCATGTGAAGCGTCTGGGGTAAACCATGGAAAGCTGTGTAGGTATGTATATTTGCGTGTGTGGACGTGTGTATGTACATGTGTATGGGGGGGGGGGCCATTTCTTTCGTCTGTTTCCTTGCGCTACCTCGCAAACGCGGGAGACAGCGACAAAGTATAAAAAAAAAAAAAAAAAAAAAAAAATATATATATATATATATATATATATATATATATATATATATATATATATATATGTATAAGTTTTTATCGAGGATGTAAGGCATGTGTACGTGTAGGAAGAGAGGAAAGTGATTGGTTCTCAGTGAATGTAGGTTTGCGGCAGGGATGTGTGATGTCTCCATGGTTGTTTAATTTGTTTATGGATGGGGTTGTAAGGGAGGTAAATGCAAGAGTCCTGGAAAGAGGGGCAAGTATGAAGTCTGTTGGGGATGAGAGAGCTTGGGAAGTGAGTCAGTTGTTGTTCGCTGATGATACAGCGCTGGTGGCTGATTCATGTGAGAAACTGCAGAAGCTGGTGACTGAGTTTGGTAAAGTGTGTGGAAGAAGAAAGTTGAGAGTAAATGTGAATAAGAGCAAGGTTATTAGGTACAGTAGGGGTGAGGGTCAAGTCAATTGGGAGGTGAGTTTGAATGGAGAAAAACTGGAGGAAGTGAAGTGTTTTAGATATCTGGGAGTGGATCTGTCAGCGGATGGAACCATGGAAGCGGAAGTGGATCATAGGGTGGGGGAGGGGGCGAAAATTTTGGGAGCCTTGAAAAATGTGTGGAAGTCGAGAACATTATCTCGGAAAGCAAAAATGGGTATGTTTGAGGGAATAGTGGTTCCAACAATGTTGTATGGTTGCGAGGCGTGGGCTATGGATAGAGATGTGCGCAGGAGGATGGATGTGCTGGAAATGAGATGTTTGAGGACAATGTGTGGTGTGAGGTGGTTTGATCGAGTAAGTAACGTAAGGGTGAGAGAGATGTGTGGAAATAAAAAGAGCGTGGTTGAGAGAGCAGAAGAGGGTGTTTTGAAATGGTTTGGGCACATGGAGAGAATGAGTGAGGAGAGATTGACCAAGAGGATATATGTGTCGGAGGTGGAGGGAACGAGGAGAAGAGGGAGACCAAATTGGAGGTGGAAAGATGGAGTGAAAAAGATTTTGTGTGATCGGGGCCTGAACATGCAGGAGGGTGAAAGGAGGGCAAGAAATAGAGTGAATTGGAGTCATGTGGTATACAGGGGTTGACGTGCTGTCAGTGGATTGAAGCAAGGCATGTGAAGCGTCTGGGGTAAACCATGGAAAGCTGTGTAGGTATGTATATTTGCGTGTGTGGACGAGTGTATGTACATGTGTATGGGGGGGGGGGGTTGGGCCATTTCTTTCGTCTGTTTCCTTGCGCTACCTCGCAAACGCGGGAGACAGCGACAAAGTATAAAAAAAAAAAAAAAAAAAATATATATATATATATATATATATATATAATTTGCGTTCATTATGTTAAGATTGAAATGCTCTTACATTAACCTTACATTAACTATAAACTGCAACGACGGAATTGAAATAGCTGTTCAGACTTGGCAATATACATAATCCTTTATGTTAACACCAACACATATACACACGGGGATAGAGGCACACAAACACACGCACAAACACCGAGGAACGCATCTGTCAATACTGACAGTAAACAAAAAAAAGAGAAGAGAATAAAGTTGTATTAATAATAGGGAAGGGTAAAGAAAGGGGGGGGGGGGATGAATGTAGAATTCCCTCTCCAGTATGAAAATAAATACTAACACACACACACACACACACACACACACAAAGGGACATTTGGCCTGGGCTGTACCTTCCCCAAACCTTTCTTCTTCTTGTTCTTAAATAACAGTTTGTCGTCTTCGTCTTTTGTGTATTTCAAAGTTTAAAGAAGTGTTTTTCTTTCAACGGTAAATGCCCGTTGTTAAATTCCCGGACCGGACTCAATGGGTTCTGTGAGAATTGTCGCCCCCATTGAGCAAGGAAGAGAGTGGCTCTGTGTTGCCCCGAAGAGACGACAAGCCATTT
>NC_092278.1:20744856-20749856 GCF_036320965.1 Panulirus ornatus
AGTGCCTCTCCCCAATTTCAGCAGTGCCACTCCCCAATTTCAGGAGTGCCTCTCCCCAATTTCTGAAATGCCTCCCCCCAATTTCAACAGTGCCACCTCCCAATTTCAGCAGTGCCACTCCCCAATTTCAGCAGTGCCCCTCCCCAATTTCAACAGTGCCACCTCCCCAATTTCAGCAGTGCCTCTCCCCAATTTCAGCAGTGCCACTCCCCAATTTCAGCAGTGCCATCACCCAACTTCGGCAGTGCCTCTCCCCAATTTCAGCAGTGCCATTTCCCCAATTTCAGCTGTACCACTCCCCAATTTCAGGAGTGCCACTCCCCCGATCCAGGATCAAGCCCACGACCCGGAACGCGTATATTCACGTGAGCCGCAACACTTTAGACATTTATATTCAACAAATGCTGATCAGACCAGACCAGTAAAACGAATGGCCCAAAACTTTTCAACGTCCCTGAGTATAATTGATGATGCCCCAACCCCCTCTCCATCCCCTCACCCACAGTCAAATGGGCTAACCAACACCACCCCATCCCACCCTTCACCCTCACCAACCCCCCTCCTCCATCACCCTCATCAACCCCCCTCCTCCATCACCCTCATCAACCCCCCTCCTCCATCACCCTCATCAACCCCCCTCCTCCATCACCCTCATCAACACCCCTCCTCCATCACCCTCACCAACCCCCGTCCTCCATCACCCTCACCAACCCCCTCCTCCATCACCCTCACCAACCCCCCTCCTCCATCACCCTCACCAACCCCCTCCTCCATCACCCTCACCAACCCCCCTCCTCCATCACCCTCACCTACCCCCCTCCCCCTCCTTTGCGTGCGTTCTCTAAGGTTGGGGGGCTGGGGGGGGTTAGGGAGACGAAGAATAAAAGAAATATACGAAATGGAAAAAAGAAACTATATATATATATATATATATATATATATATATATATATATATATATATATATATATATTTTTTTTTTTTTTTTTTCGTATGAGTCCACGGGGAAAATGAAACACGGTATAAACACTGAGGTCAGGGTTCGTATTAGGTTGATTTTCAATTTTTTTTTATTCTCTCTCTCTCTCTCTCTCTCTCTCTCTCTCTCTCTCTCTCTCTCTCTCTCTCTCTCTCTCTCTCTCAGCCACTGACCGCTGCAAGGCAGAGTTCACCCAGCTTGAGACATGACCACCTCAAGAATTGATGAAAAAAAACAAATTTGGACAAGAGTTGAACACACCTCTGAGCTCCTTCGTGTGTGTGTGTGTGTGTGTGTGTGTGTGTGTGTGTGTGTGTGTGTTCGTGTGTGTGTGTGTTCGTGTGTGTGTGTGTGTGTGTGTGTGTGTGTGTGTGTGTGTGTGTGTGTGGTGTTCGTGTGTGTGTGTGTGTGTGTTCACGAGTACAGATTCATTTGCGACACAGAAATCTACGACAAGGTCTATGTCTGACTGACCCCGTGTATCTACATTCTGTAGCACATACGGGTCACAGAATCTGTATATATATATATATATATATATATATATATATATATATATATATATATATATATATATATATATATATATATATATATATATTATCCCTGGGGATAGGGGAGAAAGAATACTTCTCACGTATTCCCTGCGTGTCGTAGAAGGCGACTAAAAGGGAAGGGAGCGAGGGGCTGGAAATCCTCCCCTCTCGTTTTTAATTTTCCAAAAGAAGGAACAGAGAAGGGGGCCAAGTGAGGATATTCCCTCAAAGGCTCAGTCCTCTGTTCTTAACGCTACCTCGCTAACGCGGGAAATGGCGAATAGTATGAAAAAAAAAAAATATATACATATATATATATATATATATATATATATATATATATATATATATATATATATATATATATATAACTGAAAGACACAGTCCAGGATTTTCCCTTCCCCAGTCCTTCCCTGGAAACACACGTTCTCTTAGGTAAGGTTTTGTTTTTCTGCCAGGAGCAGAGTAAATCGTTCCCCTTTCTTCCTTCCCTCCCTCGTTGAACACTTGCAGCTGGGGGCACCCTCTTCCCTTCAACACTCGTCTCTTTACGAGCACTTCATGCTGGGGGGATGAATATATATGTATATATATATATATATATATATATATATATATATATATATATATATATATAGAGAGAGAGAGAGAGAGAGAGAGAGAGAGAGAGAGAGAGAGAGAGAGAGAGAGAGAGATACACTGTCCATGCACAGGTCTAAAAGAATACGCCCTTATTGTGACCATCTGGTGGTTCGAGGCGGCGAGCGAAAGAGGTAGATCATAAAGGCCAATCCTCGTCTGGCTCGTCATAAACCAAGGGAAGCAGCGGACACTCCACACCCCCTCCCCCCGTCACCACGCCGCTGTTGAGGGTTCCGAACCCGTGGCGCCCGTGAGACAAGGCAGCAGGCGTCCCTGGTGACCAGTGGTGAGAGATAGATAGATAGATAGATAGATAGATAGATAGAGAGAGAGAGAGAGAGAGAGAGAGAGAGAGAGAGAGAGAGAGAGCCACACCAGATCATTGTGTGTTGCACACGTCCTGCGCGCGAGGGTTCGTAGCCTTTGACTCTGGCCTTCTAAGGGCCAAAGGGCCAAGGGTTAAGAGGAGGTGTATAAGGGCGCCCATCTTACTCAGGGCTCGTAGCGTCTTGCCTTCTTGGGGATGGGCGAGGCATCGGGCCAAGAGAGGGTTAAAGCTGAGAGAGAGAGAGAGAGAGAGAGAGAGAGAGAGAGAGAGAGAGAGAGAGAGAGAGATGGGGGGGGGGGGGGGGATGCGGGTTATGCCAAGGTGGTGAAGAAGAACCAATCACCGTATCGGATGCCGATGGCTGCCCACCAATCAGAATGCCTGGATGGTGATGACAGAGTGCCGCGCCGCCAATCACACAGTCGGATGAGGGATAATAGGGTGGCTGCGGGGGGGGGGAGGGGGGGGGGTGGTTTGGACGACTAATGAGGGTGCTTGGACGATGGTGTTGAGGAGGAAGGGGGGGGGGGGGGTGCAAGCACACTCCTGGTGCTTTGATGGCGGATTAGAGCAGTGTGTGTGTGTGTGTGTGTGTGTGTGTGTGTGTCGTGGACGAATGTTAGTGTAAGGGAGAGGTCAGAGTGAGAGAGAGAGATAGAGAGAGAGAGAGAGATGAGAGAGTGTCAACACCTTCTTCAGGTGTTTAGAATAATTATGACCTTACGCTTTCTCACTACCCACACACATATGCCTCTTTGTCACTAATCAAGGGGTAATTATGAATTAAAATATAGGTATATGACCTCATTACCCAGTGAACCTCCTCATTTATGAGTGTATCATCCTTACTCACATGATCCTCGCCCTCATAACACACTCAACTCGCACCAGACCAGCCCTGAACCCATTGCAATAAATAATTCAATTACTCATGACTTCTCCCGCATGTACCAAACACCATTTTAAAGGATCAAGATGCATTACACATATGACAGATACATCAGCAATAGTCGAATGGTAAATACGAGAGGAGCACATTAGCCAAAGATAAACACATTGCGAGACACAGTGTCTTGTGTGTGTGTGTGTGTGTGTGTGTGTGTGTGTGTGTGTGTACACTTGGCTGGGAGGAGTTTAAATTTTGGGTAGCTCTTGGGTTTGTTATCACACTGGTAATCATGTTTGATGTCTCTTGAGAAGATGTGTTGAGGGAGTGGGGTGGCTCTGTGCTTTAAACTCGACGAAAGTTATCATAATTATCGTTATTATTACTATCATTATTACTTTATTTGAAAAGATTAAATAGGTATCTGGAGATCTTGTTAAGAAATAAAGATAGGAAGTAATGAATTTATTGCCATCAATAAGAGTATAGGATTAAATACAAATTATCTTTACTACTTGAGTACTTTACTTCCTCATTAAGTGAATCGAATAAAGTAATAGTAACTAAATTCCTCTCCTGAAACTTTTATCTTTTTACTCATCGACTGAAGCAAGTTTCACCTATGATAACTGAAACAGCCGTTTTTGGGAAACGTAAATGAAACGTGGCCAAACAGTGATTTACACACTGTGTAAAAAGAATAAGGAGTGGGAGAGAGTGGTTGATATTTACAGGTGTAAATGGCATGTAAACGGCTTAGTTTTCAGAAGAAAAAAAGTAGATATACGATAGATTGATTGACACGGCCTGTCAAACACCCAGACCATCCATATACAAGGGTCGTACCGTTGTGTTCAAGGGTCTTACCGTTGTGCTCAAGGGTCGTACCGTTTGTTCAAGGGTCGCACCGTTGTGTTCAAGGGTCGGACCGTTGTGTTCAAGGGTCGTACCGTTGTGTTTAAGGGTCATACCGTTGTGTTCAAGGGTCGCACCGTTGTGTTCAAGGGTCGTACCGTCGTGTTCTATGAGGGTCGTACCGTCGTGTTCTATGGCGGGTCGTACCGTCGTGCTCGAGGGTCATACCGTCATGTTCAAGGGTCGTACCGTCATGTTTGAGAGTCGTAACGTCGTGTTCTATGGCGGGTCGTACTGTCATGTTCAAGGGTCGTACCGTCGTACCTAAAGGTCGTGTTAACTTACCTAGGCAGCAGACGACCAGGCAGATGGAAAGGCTCTTGGCTTCCCTCATCTTACTCTCTTGAGGTCGTCCTGGCGACGTACGACCACCTCCCTCAAGTCGTATATGTATCCATGCATATATACATACATACGACTCCTCCCTTGTGAACCCGACTTCTTTTTTCTTTATTTTCAAAGACTCTATCAAAAGGAAATTCTTGGAACACGTATTTTCCAAATAGACTTCCAAGATGTTAGAAACTCAGTAGTTTAATTTCATATTAATATATTTTTTCTCTCTCTCTCTTCATCCATCTTAACTGTTCTTTCTAAGTATTTAGTTTTGTCCACTAAGGCTGCGAAGGATTGACCTGGTATAGGAAATAATAGAAAGTCTGTAATATATCTGTGATGACAGCCACAGATATATATATATATATATATATATATA